>NC_133618.1:53737832-53740332 GCF_048593235.1 Sminthopsis crassicaudata | reverse complement strand
CACACACAATCTTCCAAGCCTTGTAAACAGCGCGCTTAAAGTGAACGATCTTAATCTTCAGAACCTATCATTAACTGGAATCATGGTTAAAATAATTGCTTTCTGACAGAATGCAAACAGGAGTAAAGATTTGTCCTGAAATCTCTAAACTCCGTTACTTCGGAGTTTTTTCCATTTCACAAATATATCGCGCGCCTCCAAACACGAGATCTAGGAAGACTTGTAGCCTGCTAACGCCCGCATTTTAAGAAACAGGTTTTCAATCAGTTCGGGTTTGAAACAATCAGTCTCTCCCCCAAGCCAGTTCTGCGATTTCTTTTTCGGGAAACGATGTAAAGAATGGACAAGTTAGACTCGCAAGTCTAGAGAGAGCCCCTGTGGCCCTTAAAAACTCTTACTCTGATGCAGGTAGGTGGTGATTGATCTAAAGATGCCCGGAGGGGGGGGTGATCCAGGGGAAAAAAAAAAACAAACAACCAACCAAAACTGAACAAAACAAAACTCCTTGGGGGAAGAGGGGGAGGAAAACCCTTAGCGGGGAGAACCGACTACACCACAAATTCGTGGTGCTTGTAAGGAAGAATTAAATTAAAATGATTGCCCGCGAGAGCAGGAAAATCAATTTGAAAATAGAAGGATGGAATTAGGCAACAATATTTGTAGCTTTCTATTACTCTGAGTATACAGAGAGAGGGAGAAAAAAAATTAGAAAGGTAAAGAAGAAATTAACATGCCCTGGATGTGAAGGGTTGACATTCTAACAGCCATAGGATTAGATTTAGTCGGTGGAATTTCCCTGATTCTCAGGGTTGTAAATAAATCTCCCGAGTGCCTCATTATTGATAATATTGCATTTTAAACGTTGCTTCTTAGGACACATTGTTAGCTTTATTCAGAGAACTAGTGATTCTGTAACCCAGGGAAACAAGAGAATGTCTTTATAAAGCAGCAGTCCTCATTCTAACACGGATGATCAAATCCTGGCGCTTTTTCTGTTTATAAATGTCTTATCGTTATGAGTGTGGCTCAATCTGAAAGGGGCCGAGCAAACTTAAACCGACACTTGATGGGTTTCATCTTGTTAAATTAAAATGTAAAGAAAAGTGAACTGAAACTTTAACTTAGCAGGTCCCAGAGCCACCTGGGATCGTTGATGGAAATGAATAATGAGGGCCTAGAAAAGTGAGGGCCCAAACTATTGGCTTCCAACTAATTTTGGGAAGAGATCCCTTTTCAATCCGCCGCCTACCTGCCCCCCTGAAAGATGGACAATTACCCAAATTTGGGCGGAAAAAGAAACAGCTTCTAGTGAAGCACTTGGATATGACATTGAGGTAGTGTGATTGTTGCCGTTGATGTAAAATGTCAAAGAATGTTTTACTCTTCTTACTAGGCTATCCCCATTAATACATCTTATGTGTCTTAAAGTACATTTTTCTTGCTTAATGTATAACGTTGCGTTTCACCCATATGGAGAAGTCCATTCAATTAATTTAGTCCAAGGGACATCTGTTGAGCAGGGATCCCGACTCCATGGCTTCTGCCCCAGGATGGGGGGGGGGGGGAAAGAGAAATCAGCTGCCCTCTCCGTGTTATTGCTGACGTCTCTGATCCTCAGTCATGCTTTCCTAAATATAGACAGGAGTCGAAGCGAGGGTGATGAAGCGTGAGTGTCTCCGCGATGCGGGTGGAGGTGTGGAGGAGTGTTTGCAAGCAGCGCTCGTCGATGCGTGTCCGTTTGTGTCTGTGTCTGTGTTTTGTGTTCTCTTTATGTATTTTCTGTCTGAGTCTGCGTTCTGTCTGTATTTTTGTGGTGTAGTGGTGATGGTGGAACCGACTTTCTGCCTGTGTGTATCCGCGGGTTTCTCGATGTTCTTTCTCTCTTGTGAGCCTGTGCTCGAATGTGTCCGAGTTCCGTGTGTTGCTGCTGGGTGAATTATATTTGTGTGTGGGAGAATGAGCCCGTGGTCTGCGTGTCTGCGTGGGGTTGTAGTGTAAGAGCCCGAGTGTTCTCTTGGTGTACGCTGTGCTGTCGCCGTTACCTGCAGTGTGGAGACGTCCATAGGTACGCGTGTGCGTGTGCGTGGAAACTTGTGAAAGGACCGTCACCCAGCGTGGAGCTTCGGCTGCGGGCTTGGCTATCTGAGACAAGCTCAGCAGAGGCGAGCCAGGGCCAAAGGTTCCTCGGATTGCATCTGGTCGACATCAGCCAACCCAGAGGGCTCTCCCGTTCAAACCAAGAGCAAACCGATACACAGATTTGCATATTTATCCCGAGCACCCTGGGAGCAGCCAGAGGAGGGAGACCATTTTGTGTGCGTGATTAACTATTTGGACCCTACGTGCTCTAAAACTGGGCTCTCCTTTCTCTGAACGTCTGGTAAGGAGCAAAGTACCAGCGTCAGAGGCTCGGTCTAGTTCAGGCTGTACTGACCCGGCCACAGCTGGGCCTCTTGTCAATGCTCCAGTCCCACTGAAAACCCAGTTGCGTGAGAAATCT